>NC_041056.1:43296905-43316905 GCF_900634775.1 Gouania willdenowi | reverse complement strand
CAAACACTCACCGGAGCTGCTACATTGCTTTCTTGTCCACTACTGACCACAGGAATAGTCCATTTAAGACAATAGTCACTGTTTTGTTCAACCACTGCATCGCATTGTGTCACAAACAAGTCAGATCAAGTCAAAGGTGATACGAGCGGTTATAGGGAGGGGTTAAATGTAGAGAACACATTTAGTGTATGTAGCTTTACATATATGACAATAAAGTATAATACATATTCTATATTAAACCACAGTGTTTGTTTTAGCTGTGAGGTAGTTTGAGAGGAGGAGCTCACATTCTATAAGGTAGAATAACAAGGGAGGAGGAGGAAACAGAACTCTGAATGAGGCTAATGGGATGTATATCACTGTAGCAAAACCATTATAAAGTGATTTTGATACCAGGATGTGTACTACGGCAGGGGTTCTCAACCTGAGAGGGGGTCACCAGATGCCTTACAAAACTAAGAAGTATTAATCTTTTGAACAATTTCAGACCTTTTTTGCATTTCTTTAACTATTTTTTTACCTAATACAATCACTTTTTCTTGCCTTTTTGCTACATTTCTCCCATTTCTGACACTTCTCCATCAAATTTCATGTCTTTTCTGCACATTTTTTCCACTTTCTAGACATGTTCAGCACTTATAAACACTTTCCGCCTAAAGTACGTATGTTGACCCATTATTGTCACTTTAAACCTATTTTCATCAAATTCATGCTTTTTTTTTGGGACATTCACCATTGGTAATGCCCCCATTATTACCAGTTTAAACTAATTGTTCCAATGTTGACACTTTCTGTCCATTTTTCACCACTCTAATTTGGAACTTTTAACCAATTTCTGTGGTTTTTTAAACTCCATTTCACCACCTTTTCTACCATTTGTGGTCACTTTTAGCCTATTTTATTTCTGATTAAACATGGATTTCCATCTTTAGGATGGAAATATATTATGGCCCAAAAGATACATTTCAGTGACTTTGGAATTCTAAAAGTGTCAATGTCTCCTCTAAACTAATCTATTTCTGTATCTCCAGACACGACCTCATGAATAATTGATTAGGCATTATTTTATCACCATCTGCTTTCTTTACACTCACTCATTACTTTACCATCATTAAAATCATAATCTGTTCCTATGTTTGATAGATTACTATTGAGACGAAGACGAAAAAGAAGAAGAAGAAGAAGAAGAAGAAGAAGAAGAAGAAGAAGAAGAAGAAGAAGAAGAAGAGAAGAAGAAGAAGAAGAAGAAGAAAGCACTTACCATACTTACCATAGACTGTAAAAAAGATGGGCGGGACATCCTCTTGAGGAAGTGAAGCTTTTATTTATAGAGCTTCCCCTGCTGATTGGCTGCAGAATAGGTCATAAGCCCCGCCTCCTCAATGATAACAGATGGGAAAACACTCATATCATTTTTTTCCAAACCTAAACTCTGCTGTGATCATTAGTTCTTAGAAAGTGTCTATTTGTACGGTTGCCGTACGGAAAACCCCTGGTGTTATTGGTAAGTTTATCAAAGTAACGTCTTAGGGTTAGAGTTAGGTTATAACCTTATATCGCAAATATTTTTAGGGTGTGGGTTAGATTTATGGTTAGGTTTAGTCTTACTCACGTGACCTAAACTGGCCAATGAGGGGCACTGTATACGGATAGAATGTCGGTATATAGATATGGCTACCGTACGGATAGCCACTGCCTATAGCTGCCATATATTGTGTTCAAGTGCTAATTTTTCTGTGAAATTTGTTTTTAAATAAGTTATTTGAGGTTGAAAAACGTGATTTGATGTCATATATGACAATGATTGACAGCCTCGGATCTAGCGTAGCTCTCTTTGTGAATAGCAGTTACGTCATGAAGGAAAGCCGAGATGCCGTTCAGTTTTTTGGTCTTTTTTGAGCTGCTAGCACTAGTACTAACCTCTATGATCTGAACAAGACGTTGGTAGAATTTCCAGAGGGAAAGATATTATGTTGTTGGCGTAGCTGGGCTGCGTAACTCATCAGGGCAGTATGCTAAATGGGCGGGGCTGCCTTCAGACATCGGTGAGTGTGTGTGCTCAGGTTTTGCTCGTTTGAGTGTGTTTTGTGTGCTGCAGCTTGTGTGTTCACAGATTGTGTAGGTTTGAGTGTGTGTGAGGCAATGTGCACTGACGTGAGTGTGTCCAGTGTGTCAGTCAAAGTCCAAAGTGACACAAAATGTAGTTATTGTGCTGCTAGTGATTAATAAAAGGGTCTTTATGGCTCCACTGACTTTGACACATTATTGTTTTTATTGTAAAACTATTGATAAAAAACTAAATGGTTTATATCACCTATTGTCATTTTGAGTAAAAAATATAGATATGATATTGGTCCATATCACCCAGGCCTAATGTAACCAAAGCAGTAACGTTTTATCTTGTAAACGATATAATTGTCTAAACTGTGTGAAATGAGGCGTTCAAACACTGTTTAAAGTATGATTTTATTAATATGAGTGTGTACCTTAATAATATAGAAAATCACTAGACTGATATGATCCTTGATATGTAGCCATGTGATGCTAAGGCTAATGCTACACTACTTTAGGTAAACAAAGGTTTTTTTTAAGTAGGCAAATTGTTTTTTTTATTGGTAAATAACTTTTTTTCTCCCATATCTCCCATCCCTATGTGTGTATGTCTGTGTAGACATTAACATTAAATGAAATTAAAACTCTTATTCACTGCTAGTAGCTGAATTACACTTGTAGGTTATATCATCATAAATACATAATCTAATGTTCATTTGAACTGTTCTTATGATTATTATTGTATGTAATAGTGTATTTCTATAGACATTGATTCAATGAAAAATGACTTGATGTTTGAATGTTTTTTACATGATGATCTTTTTAATGACGTCCTTTCTGTTGCAGACAAGGAGAGCTGAGGTAAAGGTAGCACTGCCTTGGGCCACAGTGTTTTAAGTGGGAGCCTCTGTCATCATCAGCTGTTTTTCTGTGTGGATGTTAGTCTCCACTACAGTAAATATTAACAGTGTCCAGTTATTGCCTAGGACAGGGGTCTGCAACCTGCGGCTCTGGAGCCTCATGTGGCTCTTTGACTATTTTGTGATGGCTCCTATAGTTTTCAAACATATATTAAAACAATGAACTGTTTGATTGATGATTGATGACTAACTTCAAATATAATTATGATCAGAAATGAAGAGGATATAATCATTGTGCTTGTTAAGCAGCACTGATACGTGTCCATGTTTAGTTGATAATACAGTAGTTCCTCGCTATAACACGATTCCCTTTTGCGGCCTCAGTGTTTCACGTATTTTTTTTATGTATGAACGCACATTGTGTTCTGCGTCCTGATTGGCTAATGCTGCGTTCACCCACCAGCGACACATCTAACTCGGTGAGTTTCACTACCTGCTGAAGCGAGGAGCTGTGCTCCTTTTTCTCCTCTCATAAACATAACCGCCAGTGAAAAAAGCCGGTGTGATTAGCGGCTAATGCTAACCTAGCTCAGTGTTACAGAGAGAACACCAAATCCTTCCTAGTCCGGTGCAGTTTGAACTTTGAGAGAGTTTAAACAAGAGAGAAATGTTCATTCCTGTCTGAGAAAAGTGTATAAAGTGTGTGGTGAGGGTTTTACAACTTAAAACATGTATAATAACTGTTAAAATAAAGCTGACTACCTCGCGGATTTTGCCTATTGCGGGTTATTTTTAGAACATAACCCAGCAATAAACAAGGGACTACTGTACTAGCACTGAAATTAGTGTTTTCTGCATAATTTTGTTTTTTAATGATTTAAAGTTAATTTGCACAAATATTAACAATATTTTGGTGAAGCATTATTTTGTATCAGGTTTTTCCTTAAAGACTTAAACAAAACACAAGGACATGTGACTAGTTGTGGTCAGTGTGTGTTAAGAAGAGTCACTGTTGCAGTGGATCTTCTTAACTGTAAATATTGCACAGGCTCATTTTAACCATGTCATAAAACTGTATTCAGACTTCATACAGTATATTGTGCTGTTTACACTTGGTGTCATTCAAGTGAAATTGATTGACAATGTTTTGTAATTCCTGTGAAATGGATTCAGTGCAGTAGATAAATTCTAAATTTCTTCAGTCACAGTTTATCTTGATGGATCATGGATTAATTTTCCTGCAATATATTAATTACCAGGCAATAACCCGGCCCTATAATATGATTTAAGCTATATGTTGCCACCTCTAAAAAATTCCTGCCCCCCTCTTGCCACCCCATTTCATTTGGTCTAGATCTGCCCCTGGCTGTGCCCCTAAGCGCCATGTTTTGGCTTTAAGAACGTTGAGTGGGAACAGCTACAGTACACGCCCACTGTGTCTGAGAGCCCAGTAGAAGTTAAGCTAAGCTCCTCCCCCTGGGGGAGGTAGCTGAGCTCTCATTGGCTCCCCACAGCTTCTGTCTCATTACCTGTAATAGCAGGGAGCGTCAAACCGGCAACCTGCAGAGCGTAGGGTAAGCAGCGGTGTATGTATCTCACCTAGAGTACTGATATATTCTACTCAAATAGAAGTACTGTTAATTAATTGAAATTGTACTCAATAAAAGTAGATCATACATAAAATACTACAAGTACAAGTAAAAAGTAGCTCAATTAATAGTACTCAAAGTAAATGTTATTCATTACTTTCACCCCCACGTTTATTGTTGGTAATAAATCTTGGTACGGGTCCCTTACATACAGTAAACATCTCATGTAGAAACTTAAAAAGGAAGAACCACAATCTACCACAACTGGAATTTAATTTATTTTCCACAAAGGCATCTGTATAAAACAAAAGGTTTGTCAAAATGTACAATACTTTAAAAAATAAAATAACCCCAATAAAGTCAATTCAAAATAATAAAATTATTATCTAAGTATAGATACATTTATGAACTCTAAACTGTTCCATATGTGTAACAACATATTATGTAGAAAGCACAACCTGAACCATAGAAAGTGGCTTTGATCAGAAATGGAACTATTGAGAACATATGGATTATTTGATTGTCTGGTCATTTTCATTTTATAGTTTCACAATGTCTGTGAAAAAATAACGATTTACTCAGTAACGGTTTAGTGTAGATGTAAGTACTTTAATTCATTCAAACATACTTAAGTACAAGCAATAGAAATATACTTGAAAACGTACAAGTACACAGAAAAGCAACTCAATTACAGTAACATGAGTACTTGTAATCTGCATAGTTGGTAGTGATAGTGGTAAGCATGTCCGCATCACAGCAAGAAGGTCCTGGGTTCAAGCCCTGGGCTGTGTTCAAAATAACACATTAACGTACTACTCACACAAACGTACTACTCACCACAAACGTACTACTCACACAAACGTACTACTCACACTAACGTACTACTCACACTAACGTACTACTCACACTAACGTACTACTCACACTAAACGTACTACTCATACTAACGTACTACTCCCACTAAACGTACTACTCACACTAACGTACTACTCACACTAAACGTACTACTCACACTAACGTACTACTCATACTAACGTACTACTCACACTAACGTACTACTCACACTAACGTACTACTCACACTAACGTACTACTCATACTAACGTACTACTCACACACACGTACTACTCACACAAACGTACTACTCTCACTAACGTACTACTCATACAAACGTACTACTCACACTAACGTATTACTCACACTAACGTACTACTCACACTAACGTACTACTCATACTAACGTACTACTCACACAAACGTACTACTCACACTAACGTACTACTTTCACTAACGTACTACTCATACAAACGTACTACTCACACTAACGTACTACTCTCACTAACGTACTACTCATACTAACGTACTACTCACACTAACGTACTACTCACACTAACGTAACTACTCACACTAACGTACTACTCATACTAACGTACTACTCACACAAACGTACTACTCACACTAACGTACTACTCACACTAACGTACTACTCACACTAACGTACTACTCACACTAACGTACTACTCTCACTAACGTACTACTCACACTAACGTACTACTCACACTAACGTACTCTCACCACTAACGTACTACTCACACTAACGTACTACTCATACTAACGTACTACTCACACTAACGTACTACTCATACTAACGTACTACTCACACTAACGTACTACTCATACTAAATGTAGTGCGTTCACATTAGATAAGTATGATAGGATTGAGTAGGCAAGAAATCCAGGATGTGCATTTTATGGGGACATGTTTTAAGTATGCACAGTGTGCACACTAGTCATACTGAACCGTCACATGATGCATTGGGAGCAGAATGTAAAATGGTTCTGGAACCAGCTTCAAGCTAAAAAAACAACATATTTTTTTCAAAATAAAAGCATCTCTTCTCATATTTGTTTTTTTTCTTTTTACGTGTTTTTAAATAAAGCTCTTATTTTGAAGTGAACAGGAAGTGTAGTCAGTAGACCAATGGAGGGTCTCTGAAAATGTGTGAATGAAATATGTCTATGTGAGTTTTATGGATCAAATGAGCACATGTTGATATTCTATTTGGTCACTTTCTCACTTTAAATGTTTTCAGAACTTTCAAAATAAAGGTGGAGAATCAACATAGATATTTAACCTCAGTGTGAACAAGGTTTTTAATGCTGGAGGATCTAGATGCATCTTGGGAAACTTGGAAGTATACTTCAGTGGGAACTATAGTATACAGTAGACAGTATATATTATAGTTATATAGCAGACAGTATATACTATAGTATACAGTAGACAGTATATATTATAGTATATAGCAACAGTATATACTATAGTATATAGTAGACAGTATATACTATAGGTATACAGTAGACAGTATATACTATAGTACATATTAGACAGTATATATTAATAGTACATATTAGACAGTATATACTATAGTATAGTGTAGACAGTATATACTATAGTATACAGTAGACAGTATATACTATAGTATACAATAGACAGTATAATACTATAGTATATAGTAGACAGTATATACTATAGTATACAGTAGACAGTATATACTATAGTATATAGTAGACAGTATATACTATAGTATATAGTAAACAGTATATACTATAGTATATAGTAGACAGTATATACTATAGTATACAGTAGACAGTATATACTATAGTATATAGTAGACAGTATATACTACAGTATATAGTAGATAGTATATACTATAGTATAGTGTAGACAGTATATACTACAGTATACAATAGACAGTATATACTATAGTACATATTAGACAGTATATACTATAGTATAGTGTAGACAGTATATATAGTATACAATAGACAGTATATACTATAGTAATATAGTAGACAGTATATACTATAGTATACAGTAGACAGTATATACTATAGTATACAGTAGACAGTATATACTATAGTATACAGTAGACAGTATATACTATAGTATACAGTAGACAGTATTATATAGTATATAGTAGACAGTATTACTAGTATACAGTAGACAGTATATACTATAGGAATATAGTAGACAGTATATACTATAGTATACAGTAGACAGTATATACTATAGTATATAGTAGACAGTATATACTATAGTATACAGTAGACAGTATATACTATAGTATACAGTAGACAGTATATACTATAGTATACAGTAGACAGTATATACTCATTGAGTTTGGAGTGGATAATACGTTAGTATGTGATTTTTTAATTGTAGCATCCACTTTATTCATATTATATATATTTATATCTACTGTTTTTATATTATATGTATTTGTATCCACTGTACTCCTGCTTCGCTGTGATTGGTCAGCGTTACATAGTGATACACTAGCTGTGGCTGGTCTCGTCTCTTACGCTGAACGTGTTCTGGTTCCAAACCTCCTGGAGAACAACCTGAAATAAATGGCTGAGTTATTTATAATCTGGAGCTTTTGGCAGCTACTGCGTGGTTTTCTAGGAACTGCTGCTGGTCTCTTTACAGAGGAGAGGGGGAAGCATTAGCTCAGTGTGCAGAGGCGATGCAGTCCATGGCATCATGTGACCCCAGGTAGAGGTAACGTTTGTGTAAAATAAAGAAAAGGATAAGATGGGGGGGGGGGGGGGGGGGGGGGGGTACACACCGTGTGATATTAAAGACAATGAACATGAGAAGAAAAAAGAGGTTTATCTGAAGATGTCAAAAAGAGACGAGGAGAAGGAAATATTGAGCAGGAGCAGCCTGTAGTATTGGGAGGAAGAGGAGGAGGGGGTGTGGGGGGAGTGGGGCACGGAGCGGCCAGGATGAACTGAGTGAACCACAGCGGAGGTCAGGGAGTCCAACATTCCTCTGGAACACTGTGTTTACTCTGCTTAGAGAGAGCGAGAGAGAGGAGAGGAGAGAGAGAGAGAGAGAGAGAGAGAAGGGGGACGAGGGGGGTACAGGGGCAACGACAGCCAGGGAAGGAACTCATCTACATTACAGTGTGTGTGTGTGTTGTGTGTGTGTGTGTTGTGTGCGTGCTCAGCATCTCTCAATTAAATTCACCTTCTTAAAGGTCCAGGTATTATGCTATTTTTCAATCCATCTCCATTTGTTCTAAGAACTCCAACAAACAAAGTATTTGAGGTTTGTTTTCCCAAACTCGCCTGTTTTCTGGAGTTTTGGACTCTGAAAAGTCACTTTCAGAGCGCTCCTAAAAACAGGCTGTTTTTTGGGCTCCACTGGTTGGGGTTAGTGACAGAAAGAGGAGAACAGACAGGATAGAGAGATAGAACATCAGAGCACCACAGATGAGGAACTGTTTAGCTCCAGCATCGAGAACCTGAAACAGTATTAGCAAGTCTGCCTGAATGGAAACACCTGGTGCTATAAGCTATGTGGGAGTGGAATGAGAATGAGTACGGGGTGGACATCAGTTGAAATGGTGTGTAAGCAGTGTAATAGGTGTTATACAGGGGTCAGAGGGTCAACGACCGTGTTCTGTCTGGACAACACCTGTTAAAGGACTAAGGGGTGGATTCACTCAGATTTGAAATAAAAGGTGGTAAACCAGGTTGCATGCCTAAATCCTTTCGGTGGAGTCGTTTCTTCACCTGCTGTGAGGAATTCACAGCACTAATAAGTGTGCGTATTGACGTGGTTGAGACCGCCCTATTTAAATGATCATTTTTCTGGTTTAACGTGAAGAAGTGAGTGCACAGAAACACAAAATGACATTTGAAGAAGTTCAATTGGAGGCAGATGTACTTCTCTGTCTGCTGCACAAACAGTCAATAATGTAGAAAACAAAACAAACTCTCTCCTCCACAGCGTGTCACACCACACTCCAGCTATTTTAAGATTAAATTGGGCTTTCACCTTTATTGGTCATATACAGTATGTTGTTACATATATGAAAATTTGTCCTCTGCATTTAACCCATCCCTGAGGAGCAGTGGGCAGCCATTTTACGTTGCCTGGGGAGCAGTTAGGGGTTAAGGGACTTGCTCAACATCCCACAGCGATTGCTCAACGATAAATAAAGAAGCCACAGTTAAGAAGCATAGAGCAGAATTAGTGTAAAAATATCATACATCTGAAGTCTTTTAATGCTAATGGGGTGATGAAGCGCTCAAAACTAAAGAGAACAAGTCCACACCACGCGTAGCCAGGCATCTGATGTCAGGACCCCTTTCTTCTACCTCACCTCCAGCAAGCGACAAGGACACGTCCCTTATGGACTCTGCTGCTGGCCTATGGCTCCAGCTGAGGTTCCCAATGGCTTGCCACCTTTGTTGCCTCTTAGGAGGAGGAGGAGGTTTCCACAACTGCCTCCTCTCTCTCAAGCTTGGACACTGTGGAGCTGTGCAGACACGCTGCGGCACGCCTTGCCATCCCTTGGCCCACTGTTGTGGGGTAGGCCACCGGGTCCTGCTATGAGAGTAAAGATGCTTCCCACCTCTCCGAGGGCACAGCCGAGACAAGTTCTCACCCGCTTTCCTGGGGCTGGTTGGAAGTGGCGCATCCATGGAAGGACCGCCCTTTCAGTGGAAAGTCTCATGTGGCAAAGTGCTGCCACTCTCAACTGTGAAGCTATGAGAGCCTCGGACTGCTCAGAATGCCGCCAGTGGAGCCGTTGTGGCGACTCAATCTGTTGCCACGCCAGCCTGCTTCTGTCTATCCAGAGACTTGTGCTAACCGGCCAGGGTGGACCTTCATCAGTTGGATCTGTCTGCAGGACGTACGCTGTAGCTGCGCTCTCAGTGAGAGCTCTGAATGTCCTCCTCCCTCCTCACAGCTTACCAAGATGAACTGTGTGAGGTTGTCGCTCAGTCTCAGGACACAGCGGAGAAATTTCAGCAGGTATATGTGTCCGCACTCAGCGCTGCTCTGTGCAGGCTCAACTTCGCAAGCTGTTCTGACACACAAAAGAGCCACATCCTTGATGTGCCAGTGGTCCCTGACGGGATATTCGTCCCGGCGCTGGCTTCTTTGCACAGCGCTGCAGAAAAGAGAAGAGGGATATGAAGCTCTCCACCTGTGTCTTCCACGGAAATTTCAGGCCCCGTTTCCGTCCGCATGGAAGAGACCGTCTCAAACTGCCCCTCAGGGTCCGCAGTTCAAGACACCAAGATTGGCAGCTCCACCTGCTGCAGCCCTCAGCAAGGCTGCCCGGCTGGTTCGAAAAGCCCCCAGCCTTGGCTTGCTGCAGTGCCGGCACAGCCTGCTCAACATACACAGACGAGGAGGAAGGAAAAGGTGGTCTGTCCGCTTTCTCCCCCTGGTGAGGCTGCTAGATATTCCTCGTTCACCAGCTTCACCTGTTTATGTTCTCACATGTGGATCTATGGGCTCCTCACACCCCATCCCCCCCACCACCGAGTCATGGTCCATGTCAAGGACATGTTTTCAGGGAAGTCCGGCTGTTGCCCTCCTCTTCATGTCCACAAGCACGCACCCACACACATGTTAAATGGAAAGGGTAAATGGACTTGATTTTATATAGCGCTTTATCACCACACTGGAGCAGTCTCAAAGCGTTTTACATATCAGCTCATTCACCCAATCACTCTCACATTCACACACCAGTGGGACAGGACTGCCATGCAAGGCGCTAGTCGACCACTGGGAGCAACTTAGGGTTCAGTGTCTTGCCCAAGGACACTTCGACACATAGTCATGTACTGGGATCGAACCCCAACCTCTCGATCAGAAGACGACCCACTACCACCTGAGCCAAGGCCGCCCACGGTTGTTCTAGTAAAAGTGATGAGTTCATCGCAACATGTGAAAGCAAAATCCTTTATTATAAGCAGCGTGGTAATGGTACCTGATGTCTTCACTCGGGGGGAGGCCTTGGCCCCCTCCGGGTTGAATGCTGCGGAGCTCCAGTTGCCACGCTGTCCCCTGTATGTACTGCATGCTTGTCCCTGGGGGTATGGCTCTGCTCCACCGGCAGAGGGCGTCGCCGTGATGTGGCTCGGTCCTCTGCTGTTGGGCAGGCTGCAGCCGACAGACGCCTTCACGACCTTGTGGTGTGCGGCACGTCACCTCAAGAGGGCGCCATTATGCCACAACTAGTTTCTCCGACCAGTCTGCCCCCAGGAGAGGGTGCCATCGTACCATGGTTGGTGCCTCCCAGGATGAAAAAGTCAGAGCGCTTTACCACCCTTTCACTAAAGAGGGAGAGATGGGCAGCAATCGCAGCCCCACCATGGGTGCTGCGGATGATATCGAGGGGTTACAGGATGCAGTGTGCGGCTGTCCTTTCCCGGTTCGACGGCGTAATACACACTCAGGCCCAGGGGGACTAGGCCCGTGTATTACAGAAGGAGATCGGCTCTCTGCTGAGCAGAAGAGCAGTTTCGAGCGTTCCGCCCGCACAGTCCCAGAGCGGGTTCTCCTGTAGGTATGTTCTAATTCCCAAACGAGGGGGGCGGGCTTTCGCCCTATCCTGGATTTACGAGCTCTGAACAGGTTTCTTAGGAGGTACAAGTTCAGGATGCTTACATATACGCCTCACTACTACTTCCAGCAGCTGAGCTGGCGGCAGCAAAAGAGCAGAGTGAAGCACACAGAGGAATTTGATAAATAAACATGAACTTTTCTTCTGAGAAAGGACACGATAACATGAACAACAAACTCTAACATTTACCATCTGACTCTAGCTCTGAGGTAATCATCTACTCCTTTTTTATTCGCTGGCTCAACTGGAAAGCTAAGTAGCAAGCTACCTAGCTACAAGTAGCAAGCTACCTAGCAGAAGAATGGCCTTTCCACAACAGAATACAGCAGTCTTCTTCAAAAGATTACTGAACTGTAGACTACAGTGCGAGGAATACAAGTAAACATTGAGGTTAATGGACACTGTGGATATAATAAACAGCAAAGTGGATAAAGCTAACTCACTACCAGCCTGCGCTAACAAAGCTATCAGACCTAGAGAGGATCATGTTCACATTGATAAGCCAACAGGTGTGAGTCCTCCCTGGAATACTCTGGGAGCTAAGCCTAAGAAAAAGTCATATCCACTTCAAAGACTAACGGGCCGAGCAAAGCGCCCTGATATCAATAATGAGACGGACTGGCCTGCACTCCCTTCTCAGACTGTAGCCTCAACATCAACTCCTTTGTCTGCCCAGGCACAAAAGTGGACATCTGTTAAAGGCAGGAGTATCACCAAGTCACAAACCCAGTTTGAGGTCAACACAACCTTCTGGAACTGTGAAGACTGAAAGTGCTTCAGGAAAACAAAAGCGACATGGTCGGCCAAAGCAACAACCTCACACACTGATAGTGGGAGACGTTTCTGTTAAAGATGCTCAGAAGATGTTTAGCAGCAACGTGAAAGTGATCTGTTTACCTAATGACACAGTATCAGACCTGGCTGACAAAATCTTGCATATCGTTGCAGATTACCCACATTTGAAAAATGTTGTGATTCATTTTGGATTAAATGATTTAGCCAAGGAGGAGTCTGAGGTGTTAAAGCAGGATTTCACCCATCTGCTAAAAACTGTGAGCTGTTTACAGCCTAAAGTGTTCATCAGTGGCCAGATACCTCCAGTCCACAAAGGAGATCTGAAATTCTCAAGGATTTACTCTTTGAATAAATTTCTGTCTTCGGCTTGTGCTGCCCTTTCACTAAATTTTATAGAAAAGTTTCAGTTTTTTCTGAACGTGGTCATCTTTTTAGAGCAGATGGACTGTGTCTAAACAAGGCTGGAGTAAAACTCTTCACATCCAACTTATTTAACTTCACCAGTCACACTGCTATCAGTTCTGATAAAGACAGAGGACAACATGTACCATCAGAGAACAAAACAACAAGGAAAGAACATGGAGTCCATGAGCTTCCAGCAAGAAATCAAAATCACCAAAATGAAGAGGTCAACCCAACCCCCGCATCTCAGGACCCACCTGCTTTACCCCAAAATTCACCTCATCCAGCTTCTCTCCTACCCCTGCCTTCTTGGATTTAACTGCCCAGATGAACGAGCTGGTTCTGGCTGGTACAAGACTGACACCCCACCCTTTACCCCACCATGGTCCCATCTTATCTCCTCTAAAGAACCAATCAGCACCACCCATCCCTCCTCAGTGATACCAGGTCCAGGATCACTCTTCTCCTCAGGCCAGATGTGTTCATCTTAGAGCGACACAGGTCTGATGTGTGCTGGGTCCAGACTGCAATAGCTCTATGTTTAGGAACAACCAGAAAAAGTCAGGGCCTTATGGAGTTAATGCAGCTTCTTTAATTCCTGTGGTGACAGGTAACACAGGTAAAATTGTTAAATTAAAGAAAAACAAAAAGCTTAATAGAGATAAAAATGTGACTCCTATAACATGTCATCCAAAAAGTCCACCAGTGTCTCCAGTAAAGTCTTTAAAATGAGCTCTTCTTAATGTTAGATCTCTTGTTAACAAGTCACTACTAATTAATGATTTTATTTTGACACATCACTTAGACTTTTTATTTCTTAATGAAACATGGTTGAATGATGGTATCAGTAATACTATTCTCAATGAAAGTTCACCACAAGACTTTATTTATTTCAATAAGTGTCGTACTTACAGGAAAGGTGGTGGAGTTGCTGCCATTTTTAAATCAATATTTCAGTGCAAAGAAATAACATTTGGTGATTTTATCTCCTTTGAATATATGTCATTCTTACTGAAGGGTGATTCAAGAGTTCTGTTTTTAGTCGTTTATAGACCCCCAAAATATTCTGGAGAATTCATGGATGAGTTTGTTGAACTGCTGTCAGTTGTATGCACTGAATACAACTTTTTAATAATAACAGGTGACTTAAATATTCATGTAGACAATAACATGGACAATACTGCCAAAGAACTGTATGCTTTAATGGATACTTTTGGTCTTATACAACATGTGACTGGTCCGACACACACTCAAGGTCACACTTTGGATCTGGTTATCTCTAAAGGTGTTGATATCTCTGCTGTTGATGTAAGAGACTTAGCTCTATCTGATCATTTCTGTGTCTTTTTTGACCTAGAGACTGTAACATCTGTTCACCCTAGTTATGTGTGTTTAAAGAAAAGGTACATAAATGACAACATGTGCACAGTTTATGGAAGCCATAGCAATGACACCAACATTGAGTGCTGAGACAGTTGATGATCTTTTGGATGAGTTTAATACAAAAGTCTGTGATGTCATAGATGTGGTGGCTCCAATCAAAACTAAGAGAAAACCAAACACACAGAAAACACCTTGGAGGAGGACTGAGATAATGCAGAATTAAAATCTGACTGTAGAAGAGCTGAGCGTAAATGGAGATCAACAAAACTCCAAATTCATCTAGAACTATACAAAATAAGTCTGCGAAAATTCAATGATGGCTTGTTCAAAACGAGGCAGCAAAACTTTTCTGAAATTATTGCAAAAAATGTCAACAACTCACACATTGTTTTCTGTAATTGAAAAGCTCACAACCCCCCAGATCAGATAGCCTCTGAATTACTGTCAGCTGGAAAATGCAATGAAATTTCTGTAAATTTCAATGAAAAAATACAATCAATAAGGTCAAACATCAGAACAAACCAGCAAAATCACAAAAGCTTGAACAGCTTCAACCACTGAGGGATGAGTCAACTACAATGTTAGAGTTTATTACAGTGAACCCACAAACAATAGAGGAAACTGTTCAGCAGCTGAATCCATCAACGTGTTGCCTTGACACAAAACCCTCAAACTTCTTTAAAACTGTTGTAAAGTCAATTGTCACTGATTAGTGTCAGATAATTAACTGATCATTCCAATCAGGCACCGTACCAAAATCCCTGAAAGTAGCTGCTGTGAAACCTCTGTTAAAAAAGAGAACACTGGATGCCTCTATACTGGCTAACTATAGACCAATCAGAACCTTCCATTCATGGCCAAGATCATTGAGAAGGTGGTCTTCAACCAACTGAGTCAATTCTTAACATTCAACAAAATATTTGATAAATTTCAGTCAGGTTTTGGTTCTCATCACAGCACTGAAACTGCTCTGATCAAAGTGATCAATGACATAAGGTTGAACACTGATTCAGGAAAAGTATCTGTTCTCATTCTATTGGATCTAAGTCTACATTTGACACTGTAGATCATACAATTTAGTTACACAGATTGTAAACATGGGTTGGACTAAATGTTAAAGTAATGGTTTAAGTTCTACTTGGAGGATCAAAGTTATTTTGTAAACATTGTAAACTTTGAATCTGACAGATTACCAATGTCCTGTGGGGTTCCTGTGCGGTTGGGCGGGCGCCAGTGGTGGGCGTCGCCCCTTGGCTTGTGCTGTTCGGTGGGCGGTGGGGCTTGGGCTGCTGTCCTTGCACCGTCTGGGGCTGTACGGTCCTGCTGGATGGTGGCTGGTTTGTGAACTGGGGAGGGGGGCTCTCACCTGGGGGCTTCGCCCAGAGGCTTGCCCTTGGGGGTTCCTGGTGACGGGGGGTGCCCTCGGGGTCTGAAGGGTTTGGCCTGCTGGCTGGGCTGGTCTGGATGGGGGTCTTCCGTGGCGGGCAGTGTGGGCGGTAACTGGGGCCCTTGGGGGGGACCTGACTTTGACAAGAACTAAGGCCCATTGTGCGGGCGACATCGACAATTTGGGACAATGTAGGACCATTTTAGACACTCTGGGACAATTTGGGACAATTAATAATAATAATAATAATAATAATAATAATAATCATGCATTGCATTTTATATTGTGCTTTATCATTGACACACAAAGCACTTTACAGAATTAAGGCATTATTCTTTCACTCCACCCTTAGTGGTGGTAAGCTAGTATTGTAGCCACAGCTGCCCTGGGGCAGACTGACGGAAGCAAAGCTGCCATAGTGAACCATCAGCCCCTCCCACCGCCACCAACACTCACTCACACACTACATTCATAGGCAATGTGGGTGAAGTGCCTTGCCCAAGGACACAATGACAGATACCACTGTAGTGACTGTCCCCCACTGTGGTCTCCATCCAACTACAAACCAGGCTCAGACCTGCTTAGCTTCAGAGATCTAACCAGATCAGCCAATCACAGGCTGGGATGGACACAAATGTGGGACAATGTGCCGCGGCAGAAAAATAGTGCCGCACCACTTTTGGTTGTTGTTGTCTGTCATCACCTGATTCTACACAACATCGTTATCAACATTATAAGAATCAGAATCTATGTTGTAGAATGAGGTCTTATTTCCTCCGTACACCACATCACTGGGATCTATATCTAAGCCCTCATTAATGCTTTTCAATGTAAAGTGTGATTTTAACTTTTAAAAATGTGCTGCAGTATGTAATCAGTAATGAGATGAAGTGAAACTGACAGAAGGCAAAATAAATAGAGAAGGAACTGTTATGATCAGTAGTTACTGTGGTTTACCACTAGGTGCAGTTTTAACTGTCACAGAATGAGAGAAAAACACACAAAGTTCATATGAAAACGATTTGTTTTTTCCTGTATTAATGCTCATATTGGTCATTATTCTAAATGCTGACATGAATGTTGATCATGTGACCATCAGATCAAACAAACATATTTTTTTTGGCCCACTGTGATAATAGTTGTTTACCTCTGCTCTAGGTTAACAGAATACCTGCACAAAGGGCCATTTAATCACATTACTGTTATATTTAGAACAAAATATCACTTTCCTTCAAAAATAAAAAAGCAATTTCATATTTGACATAAATTCAAATAAAACAAATAAATGAAAATCTCTGAAAATAATCCAAACACAAGCTGACACATGAAAGCATTAAAAACATTTTTAGTTTCAATCATAATAAATATTACCACAACAACAAAAACACACAAAAAAGAGAAAAATAAAAAATTAACACGACAAACAATAATAAAATACACAAAAAACACACAAAATGATGATATAAATGGTGTTGATTAGAAGATGAACTGAAAATACAAAGGAGGAAGATTACTGTAAATGATAAATTAAATCTATTCAGGAGGAATTAAATACTGTTACATTCACTTATTTACTAAATGAGATTCTTTGAAATGTGTTTTATCTCTCATTCATTCCATTATTATGATCTATACATAGTTCCCGTGTGACGTCATCACGTTCGGTTTGTGTGTCCGTTAGTTTTTTTTTTGGCACAGTAAGTTTACGGTTACGGACACTGATACGCTCTCGTCATATTTGCAGTAAATAAGTGATGTTTTACATGATGGGAAATGTTATTGGTGTTGGGTAGGTGCATGCTAACAGCGCTAGGACTGATACGTTCTTCATCACAAATCACTCAATGTCGTCTGCTGTGGTTAATATCAACAGAAATGATACACCTATGAAATATTCATACTTCATTACAGGTAAATATCGTTTGTATTCTTAACTTTTATCCTTTAACGAAGCCTTTTGTTTAGTTTTTTGCATGTGTAAAAATGTGTAAGAATTCAATATGAATAATATACAGAATATTTGTTCAGGGAACACATAACAGCCACATTTGTTCATGTACATACTGTACATAGTTTCCTATATTCCAAACAGATTGACATATCTTTGCTATCACCAACACGATCATACTTTACACATCACGTACCATCCACAACACAGCTGATTCATATACAATTATCAACGTATACGTACTCTGATCATTTATCAGATACTTCACAATGTAGATGTGATTGACAGCTGCTATATATTTTCACATAATATCGCTGGCGTTCCTTTGCCTGGAGGTGATCATTGCTGCCCTTTATTAATATATGCATCCTTCAGAGAAGCTTCTTCTTATTATTAATCTGTCTGTGAAATATTATATAGTTGTTTTTACAAAGAATTCTGAGCAAAATGTTGTAATCGGACATATATATCTGTAAATATCATACATATCTGTAAAATATACATATCTGTAAATATCATACATGTCTGTAAATATCATACATATCTGTAAATATGTGCCATATGCCAGATATGTGGAGGAGTTGTGAGGAGGGCGACCGTGGCTCAGGTGGTAGAGGGTCGTCTTCTGATCGAGAGGTTGGGGGTTCGATCCCAGTACCTGACTATGTGTCGAAGTGTCCTTGGGCAAGACACTGAACCCTAAGTTGCTCCCAGTGGTCGACTAGTGCCTTGCATGTCAGTCCTGTCCCATTGGTGTGTGAATGTGAGAGTGATTGGGTGAATGAGCTGATATGTAAAGCACTTTGAGACTGTTTCAGTGGTGATAAAGCTCTATATAAATCATGTCCATTTAAAGTTCTCAACGTCCTGAAAGTCAGAGAAACCACAGGTTTAGGATCAGGAACCAATATATATATAACATATAAACGTGGTGTAGACTCATCCATGGTGTTGGTTCTTCACAAACACTAACAATGTGAGTCCACATGTTATTAATTCATCATTATTAATCATCACACAAACAGAGGCTTCATTACTGCTATGATCATCAAAATGATGATATATATTAAATGTCCCATGTTATGCTATTTTACACCATCTCTATATGTTCTAAGAACTCCAACAATATAGTATTTAAGCTTTATTTTCCCAAACTCGCCTATTTTCTGGAGTTTTAGCCTCTGAAAAGTCACTTTCTGAGCAGTTCTAAAACAGGCCATTTTGGGGCCTACTGATGCGTATTCATGAGTGGGCGTGTCTGTAGCTGCTGACGCCACACAACAGCGGTTATTGTGATTGTGAGTCAAAAAAAACAGTTTCAGGGTGTGTGTGTGCGCGCGCAGCAGCAGCAGCGGAGTCAGTCAGCTGAGTCAGCTGTTTCAAACAGCTGCTACTTCTCTGACCACAGAAATAGTCCATTTAAGACGATGATCACTGTTTAGTGCAACCACTGCGTCACATTGTGTCACAAACACGTCAGATCCAGTCAAACGTAATAGGAGGCGATATAACAGTTACTAAAAATGGAACTGCTATCTGGGTGCTAAATTGTTGCTGCCCACTGCTCCTCAGGGAGGGGTTAAATATATGTAGCTTTAAATATATGACAATAAAGTATAATATATTATTAAAAATAAATGTTTATCTGATGCAATGGTTTTCATTAGGGCCCGAGCACCAGGACTGGGGCCAAGGCCCTATTGTTCCCATCAGGATTCTCTTCTTTAACCGCCATTTTACTTGAATTTTGAGGCCCTTCCCGGGGCTGCAATTTCATGAAATTTGGCGTGACGGTATAGTTTAGTGAAACATTTAACGTGTAGTTTTTTTATGCAATTTCGGGACTCGTTAGCGCCACCTAGAGTTTGTAACTTTTCAATGGTTTGAACTAGCTGGATGACATTCAGTAGGTATATGCAGTGGACAGTGACTAGCAGAAATGCAATTTGGACCAATAACCTTAATTTAACAGGAAGTCTGCCATTTTCATTTTTATCAGGCCAAATTTAGCACCTTTTCTAATTTTTTTGCCAAAAAAGTGAACTCTTCCTAGAGCGTTTATAATTTCTACATGAAATTTAGGATTTATGTTCTTGACAAGTTGGAGACCCGTCGTTCCTAAAAACAGTGAGTTTTTCACCACATTTCCAGGCC